>NC_140949.1:120952042-120977042 GCF_014529385.1 Adiantum capillus-veneris
CAGACCCAGAGCTTGTGCCAGGATTTCAACCTTTGCATGATCAGTTGCGTAATGTTTCTGCCAAAAGAACTGTTGACTTTTGTCAGGACATATCTGAAGAAAAGTCAATTGGTGAAGATCAATCACAGAGGTCACCAGGGCAAGAGGATCCCTCACCCTACAAGGCTCCCTCACCTTGTACAGTACTTGTCAAGAAAAATACAAGAAAGAGGAATATAGACTTCTCAGATGATGCAGATGTGCTAGAAAGTAGTCCCTGTGCAACTAAATGTAAAGCCAAAGAGGATGTGTCTTCTCTGGAAGACCCAGCTGCAACTGATGAGAGGCTGTTTGATTTTGCAGCATCTTGTGGTGCTGGGGATAAGTTTGATCTAGTTCATTCTATGTTTAATCCAAAGTTTGACATTGAAGACCTGTTAGCTCAGCACAGTAATTTCTTGCAGTCCTACAGAGATAAGTTTGAAGTGATGGTGCAGGTAGGGAGGGTTGTTCTGCCCACTATGACTCTTGTGCATTTAAATGACTGTGGTGGAAAGGGACAGGGACTGAAGAAGTATAGGTAATTACCACCTTCTTGCCGACATTCAGCCTGCCCTTTGCACCAAAAAGAATGCAAACTCATTCAGGAAGTCTTTGGCTTTATGATTTACCTGAACAGCCTGTTTGGATTCCTCATGCAGAATCCTGATGAGGTGTTAGAGGAGCAGGATGTAGCACCAGATGAAGAATGCGAGGAGACAACTCATATACAAGAAGTCGAGGAGGTTGAAGATACAGTCGACCTTGAGGTTGAGGCAATTGAAGTACAAAGAAGTAAGATGCTCTCTGTGAAAACCACAGAAATCAAACTTCCATTGGATGTCAGTAACTTCACTGAGAAGCATGCTCAGATGATGTTTCCTGTTGTGCCTGACTTCAGGATTGGAGACAGGACCTATATCTTCTTACATGATGTGCAAAGCGTCTTTTATTTAAGGGAGGATTTCTCCCTGGCTATTATTTCCAGAGTCCAAGAGGAGAGGAGTGGATTTGTTTCAGAGGATAGTAGTGATGCTGGTGGAATGGCTCCGAAGATGCTTTGAGAAAGCTGAAAAGTACCAGGAGACACTACGTGATGAAGCCACCTTCCAAGCAATAAGACAAAGCTTAAGACCATCAACAAGTAACAAAGAAGTGGAGGATTGGTTTAACCATTCAGGTCAAGGGTCAACTACATCTGTAGACCTGTGGCAGGAAAACCTCTTTCTGCAGGATGAGAGCTTCATGGTAACTCTCTCTCTCTCTCTCTCTCTCTCTCTCTCTCTCTCTCTCTCTCTCTCTCTCTCTCTCTCTCTCTCTCTCTCTGTGTCTCTCTCTCTCTCTCTCTCTCTCTCTCTCTCTCTCTCTCTCTCTCTCTCTCTCTCTCTCTCTCTCTCTCTCTCTCTCTCTCACTTCTGACATGATATGTGCAGTCTTGGATTTCTGACAAGGATGACTTCCTTCGGCGGCGGAATCGAGAGTATTGTGGAAGGGATGCGGCCCTAGCGCAGTACCTTTCAAAGCTTTGCGAGTCGCCGATAGTAGTTTTTCACAATTCCATGTCACAAGAGGGTTCAATAGCAACTTACACATTCAAGACACTATCACGCTTCTTGGGTGGACCCGTGCTGCCCAAAAGTGCAGATAAAGTCATTATTGTGGACAAAGTGTTTGCTAGAGATTGTTTTGGTTACTGCCCGGGCTATACAGGTGGTCGGGCAGCGTATTACTACACCTACACAGCAATGGAACTAGCTCTTGGTAGACAAAACCCAGATGAACTTTTAGAGTATGGCAAACA
This sequence comes from Adiantum capillus-veneris, assembly GCF_014529385.1. Lineage (NCBI taxonomy): Eukaryota > Viridiplantae > Streptophyta > Polypodiopsida > Polypodiales > Pteridaceae > Adiantum > Adiantum capillus-veneris. The sequence continues at coordinate 120,953,862 of NC_140949.1, forward strand.
TCTCATGATTCGTTACAAGGGTGACGTGCCAAAAAACAAAATTGAACCTTCAAAATCTTGATACACTTCAAGTAGCAATTGTATAAGATCATGTATTACATAAATTTTGTACAATGTCATCTACTCAGAGTATCTTTCTCCACTTGTGATTCACATACACCATTGTCTCTCTCCACCTTCGTTGACTTTCACGAGCTCCGGAGTTGATGTATGCCATTGATCTTTTAACTTTTTGTTGTTGTAAATGTCTGATGGCTTGTGCTGTTGCTGAATTTGCCAAGACTTCTTTTGCCTGCATTCGATGAATGATTCTACGATAGAACCATTCAAATAGTTCTCTCAAACTGTTAGCCTTGATTCGAGAGCCACCATGTCGTGTGTGCCTGAAATAAGCATTTCTCGCCATGTAATGAGACTTTTCCATCCCTTGGGTATTCCATATTGCCAGGTTCCCATACTTTTGTATAAAATATGGTAAATGATTGAAGATGATGTGCTGGATATGAAAACAGATTAGTTAGAATGTTTTACACTCACATATTTGCACATAAGAGAGAATGAAATACACGATAATACCATGTAGTGAGTAATCTGGGTGTCTGTCCATGCTGTCTTGAATGATTTTTTCAGAAGGTTGAGATTCTCCTTGAGCTTGTTCATATCACCTTGTGACCAGTCATCTTTGTCGCACATCAAAAATAGGATGTCTATTGATCGCCAAACCTCAGCCTTCGCATTACGAGTAGTTGGTTCTTGGTCTTTGACTACAATATGTAGCTTTTTCCAGCTCTGATACTCTACCTTGCTAACATAAGATGTGTTATATATTTTTCCATGTTTTGTTAGCTTCGGATCTCTTGTACCTTGGGGTTTAGATAAAAACCTCCGTGCCTTCACCCCACCGATGGATGGTTTGCATGGGACATCCTTCTCAGCAGTTGATCTCTTTTCATCCCGCTGGATTTTCACATTGCCACCATGAAGCCCCATATCCAACAGTACCATTTCTAAGCACTGCAGGGCTACTTGTCGTTCTGCCGAGTTCTTAATCTTCCAAGCAAACCCGATATATAAGTAGACCAATTTCTCCACAATTCTACAAAGGGCATGCATTGTACAAATGTGGACATTCACAAGTGGTATTTTCAAAACCGGTCGAAAAGCAGGATCCTCAATGTGACGTGTTGGAGCTTTTCTCCACCACTTTGGGTCCATGACCTTTGCAGGCTCCATGCAGAACAAACACAGCGACTTTGCCATTGCACCCATTCCACAATTATACATGCACTTTAATGTTTTGAGGTCACCTGCAAGATGCCACTGAACTTGAAAGTCTCCCCTTCTATCTAAACGTAGTACCTCTCCCTGGTTAGTCCGTCGATCAATCACCTCCGGAATATTAGTTCGATGGAACACCCAATATAGAATCTCATGATCTTCTTTCTTTACCTGCAACACAAAATAAATGAGACTTAAGTAGATGTGAACATTTGAGCTTACCTGAGAACCTCGTTTACCTCAAACGCACCAAGCCACCATATGTTAGATTCTGATTGAACACTAAAATATAAAGGATCATCACTGGGACACTTTGAGAGGGCTCTATTCATTAAAGTAATAGTAACACGCTCTAGCTTTTTCTCTTTAACAAGCTCACACTCATCCAGTTTTAACACAAAATGTAATACCCCTCGTGACTCTTCAAATGTGATGTTGTAAAACTCCACCATTCTCTTCTGTAATATCCGCAGGTCCATAAAAATATTATTGAACTCATCATATGCCATGTTTGCTCCATGTCCACTGTAAGTTGCTTTAATATGAAAGGGCTGTCCAAGATAGTCTCCTTGTGCCTCGTTAAGCTGAAGCCTCTCTTTCCAAACACTTGAGGCTGATGGTAGAAGTTTGGATTTTATACCCTTCTTAACAAAGATGGATGAGACAGACTTTTGGATAGCCGAATATCCTCTTTTGCTTATACCAAGTGAATCAAGTGTGCCTTGTATCTCTTTTGCAGGCACTGAGTTCTCTGAAATAAAGACATTTCGTTGTAGGACCTTAAACTTCTTGTCATGTACTATATCTGCTGCCAGGCTTCTACTTATAAGTGGCTTCAATCTCTTTCCTATATTGGCTTTGGGGTCAATGTTTTCCTTGTCAGGATAGATTGAATCTCTATATGAAGACAATGCATAAGTAAATAACAGAAAATTTGCTTCACTAACACTATTTAGGCACATGAAAACAATGCATAACAAGAAAAAACAAAAAGGTTACTTAACTAAGACAATGTAGCCAACCAAGAAGCATCACCTTAATGCTCGGATTCTTTTCTTGAGACCTCCTGATGCAACCTGCAATGTTTCAAGATTGCGCAATTTCTTCTTTCGGATACGACCACCCAAGATGGTGTCCTTCATTTGACAACTTCGCACCTTTCCTTTCAGTTCTTGTACCTGTGTTTTATGTTGCAAAATGGTAACTTCATCTGTAGAATGTAAATGTGAAAGGCGAACAATCTCACATTGTTGAGCTTGGAGATTGCCCTTGTAAGTTTCAGCTTCTCTTGTAAGAGATTTACAATAACCCAGAAGGCCCTTTTCTCCATCACCAGCAAAGGTCAATAAGCTTGTAGGATTGACAAACGGTGGAGACGCATTAGTCATTGGATTCTTAGGGTAGAGAGAGCCTCTCGTCCAGATATCTATGTGTTTAGCTCCTTGAGCTCTGAGCGTGTCTATGGAAGCGGGAGGTATATGTGTGTTTGTTTTACTATGCTTAATCAATGGTTGATACTCATTGTCCAAATCAATGTGAAGGTGATATTTGGCTCGTTTCTGGGTAACATTTGTGCCATTTGAGGAGTGCGCCATTAGCCAAATGTGCAGGTTTAATGGAAAGTGAATAGCGGCTGCGCCTTCGTCCCTCCATGTTAGCCTCATTCCCTCCATATTGACGAGGTTCATTCAATGCAACTGAAAAGAGGATTATCCCTCAATCACTACGAACGAATGTTCAGAAGAGTAAGGAATCTACTTAAAGTACACTTTTTGAACTTTTACTATGAAAGACCCAGCTCTATTATTTGCCATTTTTTCTAGAGAGAGAGTGCAAAAAATACATTTTCTTAGAAGGCCCTCCAAATGACCTCCGAAATTCCCTAATGGTAGAGAAGGCTAATGGCATCATTGCAGGAATCATCTGAAAGATGGTAAAGAACAAAACAAAGCTATGGGATGACTTCTTGGATGGAGCATTGTGGGCCTATCCGACTACCTACAAGGAAGCCACGGAGTTTACACCATTTCACCTAGTTTATGGTCAAGAAGCTTTGCAACCAATTGAGCTCAACATCCCAACAATTCGGCTTCATGGCAGAGGTGCACAAAATGATCAAGAAGCATGGATGGATCGACTTCTTACCTTAGCTGAGCTTGAGTGGAAAAGAGAAGCAGCATACGAGTGCTACAAGAGGAAAGCTACGCAGGCGAAGGAGAAGCTTGACAAGAAACTAAAGGACAAAGGCATCAATCAAGGAGATCTTGTGCTAAGGTATGACAATCGACTCGATAATCGTTTTGATGCCAAATTTGAAACTAGATGGCAGGGGCCATACATAGTTAAGAAGGATTTCAATTCAAGTTACTATCAACTTATGGACTTGAATGGGAAAGAGCACTCTAGGAAGGTAAATGGTAATCGCTTGAAGCCCTATTTGAGTCGCCTTCTACCAAAGGATCTACCAAAGATCTATCCAAAGGCCACTGTCTCATGTAAGTATTGTTACATGAAGCATGAGTGTAACTCTAGCCAAAATTCTGAGGGGCCAAACAATGAAGATCTCGTCAAGGACTCTGAAGCACTCTCTTTGGAAAAGATGCTCTATGATGGTACATGAATATACCATCATCATGCGGGAGGGCTAATTATAGCCGTTTTTCGGCTCTCCGTAATTGCCATAGTGAGTTATCCCACCCTACCAAAATCACCCAAACAATGTGGCTCTCCCTACCATTTCACTGTACATAGGCGTGTGTGAGTTAGGGCTAGTTGAGCCAAAAATAAATAAATAAAATCAAAAAAATAAAGTATATTATGGCCTTTGTGTGTAAATATTTCATTATATATATATGGCCTAAATATAGGGATTTTTATAATTATTTTGATATTTTATTTAAATATTTATACCTAGGTGTGTGTTTTATTAAGCTTATGTATGCCTTCTTTCATCCTCTTGCACCATAAGTGTATTTTTTGCCAATGTGTACATACTCTAACCTCATATTTTTCTTTTATACAAATCACCCCCACATTTTCACCCTCACTCTCACGAAAACAAAAATTGATTTCTACTGTCTTAGTCACGTTTATTATATTATTTACTTGCATACCTTTTCCTCTTTCACCCAAAATAATACAAAGAGGGACCATATCATTCCAATATCTTTCCATATCCATAATTTCTCCATATTTTTTATTATTATTTTTACTCATTATTCTAACACCATGTGCTCATTGAGCTAAAATCCATGAATAGTCCATACACTAGTCCCACCATGTATATATTGCTTTATTCACCAATAATCCTCCTCCATGTATGGTAAAGGGAAACTTGGATGCCTTGTATTATGATATGACAAAGAAGAGGCTCACTCTTGGATGCATTGTACAAATTCAACAAAGGAGGGGGCCATTTTGCAGGCATAAAAAACAGGCTTTTTGGTGAGATTTTTGGCACCCACCTCCACTCTGAATTTTGAGCGGTGGTCAAAAGAGAAAATGTGGAACAAAAGCTGAATAATCACCTCAAACATTTTGGTGATTTTTGGAGCAACCACCGGTGAGCTATGATTTTTTGAGTGGACCCCAGTCGCCTCTCTTGTTGCCCGCCCCGGACCGCCTCACTAGCATCGATATGGTGAGTCTTGGCAGCAAACCGACAACTTCAACTGACAACCTTGTTTAGGAGGAGAAGAAGGAATCAACGACCTCAAGGAAGAGCTCAAGTCAAAAGAGCTCAAGGTGCTAGAGGCAATGGAAATCAAGCAAATACATATGTCCATGCTTCGATCAAACATCAACGTGTTAATGAACATTTAAAGTGATTCAGACCCCAAGAGAGTACCAAGGTAAGCATTTTATCTTATTAATTGATTATGGGAGTACATATTCTTTCATCTCTTTTAGATGTATTAGAAATCTCGTTCTACCTAAACACCCTGATACTGACGTCACATTAGAATTAGCTACGGGTAGAAAAGTTAAATCTTCTACTTCAGTGGATGACTTGAATTTTGTTTTGGACGGCCAGAGTACTTCATCTCATTTTAGAGTATTACCCATAGGTCCATGTTGAATAAAAGGATCTCTACTTCAACAACTATTCTTTTATTCCAAATGATGGTGGGATAAAACTTTAAATATTTGAGCAAATATTATATGATGCTCATGATATACCTATTTTAGGATATCTAGATTACATTAAAACTTATGGTACAATCAGAAAAATTTTATTTGGGCCAAGATTAAAGCGTGGTGTAATGAGCTATGTTACAAGATGCTTGACATGTCAACATATTTAAGTTGAGAAAATTTGATGCCCTAATAAGGTTCATCTAATTGATACACCGCAAATGAAATGGAAATGCATATCCATGGATTTTATCATGATTTGGGCTTTCTACATCTCTAGGATATGATTCCAACTTTGTGGTGGTTGATATGCTTACAAAAATGACTCATTTATTCCCCATCAAGAAAACATTTACGGCTAAAGATGAAGCTCAAGTTTTCATAAAATATGTCTTTATGTATCACTGTTTACCCCATCAGATAATCTCGGATTGTGATGCAAAGTGCACTTTGAATTTTTAGAAAGCCTTATTCTCGGCCACAGGAACCCAATTGACCTTCAATACTACTTATCATCGTCCAATGGATAATCAAATAGAGAGAACCAATCAAATCATGGAGGATATGTTATGAGCTCATTGTATGCATGAACAAAGTAAGTGGACCAGATATTTATATTGGTTGAATGTGCGTATAACTTTTAATTCCAACGTAAAATTGAGATGTCTCCTTTTCAAGCTTTATATGCACAAGAGTATCTTGCTCTATTAAAGTGGATAGATCCACTCATAAGAGTTCAAATATCCAAAGATATTTTGAATGACATGCAATTACAAACAAACCTCATACATCAGGATATAAAGACTGCACGGGATAGACAAAAGAGTTATGCTAACCCTAAAGGATCTACTTCACTCTTTGAAGAAGGGAATATGGTATTTTTGTATGTGAAACATAAACACGGTTCCTTATCAATGGGTAAGTGCAAGAAGCTTAGTGCAAGATATTGTGGATCTTGTGTCATTACAGAAGGAATCAATGACCAAGCTTGCCGACTGTTTTTACCACCACATATCAGGCAACATGATTTTTTTTCACGTTAACTTGCTTGAAAGGAATGTACCTGATCCAAATCACATTCTTGATGATTCTCTGCTATCTAATTTCATTAATGGAACTTTTGAAGTAGACTTGAATCTGTCCTTCAAAGTAGGATTAGACCTCTTCGCAATTGAACCATCACTAAACACCTTGTCAAATTGTCAACATATAATGAGGAGGATGCTACTGGGGAACGTGATGAGGTATTGAGGCTTAATTATCGAGACTTCATTACGAGTGAGGAATCCTCGAACTTTTCAAGTATGGGAAGATGTAAGATTCTCAAATTTTTGGTTTCTTTAAACAATAGGAAAAATAGATTCCATAGTCTACTTCTTAAATTTTTTGTTCAGAATGCTCATTTGATAGTATATAAGGTTTTGAAATGAAAAGGAAGCCCATTTTCATGTTTTAGTAGGTCAGACAAACGTTTAGTTCAGCCTTTTTTTTAATAAGCTTTTTCTTGCTTTTTGTGCTTTTCGGTGTTTTTTTTGTGAAAAGCAGTGTCGAATCCTTAATCTAGGAGTCCCAAGGATGTTATGGTTTAATTTTGAAAAAATTTACTTTTTGAGCACTTTTCACGTTATTTTTAGCTTTTCATGATTTTTGGTGGTTTTGGATGAAAATCAAGTTCGCTTCGTTGTTCGGGAAGACAAGGGAAATGTGTGGTTCAATTTTATAAAATTTTTCTTTTTACACTATTTTTAGTTGTTGGTGCTTTTCACCATTTTCAAAAAGCGATGTGCTTTTTAGGATGACCTAAATTATAAAATGGTATTTTTTAGTCACTGCCAGGATAAAAATGGCCATACAATGAAGGAACAGATTAAATGAAATTTTTATGAGAATTTTTTATGAAAAGTGGCACCTTAAATATGTCAGGGTAGTACGGGGAAGACATAGTTATGCCAAGGCATCACGGTGCAACATAGTTTGATGACGGTCTCATTAGTTTTTGAAATACCGTTCTAAATTATTCAATTTACTGCTGAATTTGAAGGAAAAGGGGTGACGATTTACCACCAAAAGCAAAGGCTTGCTTTTAGCAAACTTCCAAAATCTGGTTGGGGGGGGGGGGGGAATTTTAAGCTGGTGATAGCCGACTTTCGGAAATCAAAGAAAAAAAAACTTATTTCTCCCCCCCCCCACTCTCATTACCCCCCCCCCCCCCCCCCCCCCCCCCCCCGCCCGACGGGCATTGGATAAAATAACACCCCCCTCTCTCTCTCTCTCTCTCTCTCTCTCTCTCTCTCTCTCTCTCTCTCTCTCTCTCTCTCTCTCTCTCACTCTCATTTTCCCTACATACCTCTCTCTAATATCCTCTCTCCCAAATTTACCCCCACTCTCATTACCCCCTCCCCGGCCAAGCACAAGCTTTGAGCACTCACCCCCCCGACCCCTCTCTCGTGCTCCCTCTGTGTGAGCCGCATGGAAACACCCCCCCCCCCCCCCCCCCCCACTCTCATTACCCCCTACCTTGGCCCGCCAATATTCTTCCCCTAACCCCTCCCCCCTCTTCCCCACCCGCTCGCCTCACCCTCCCCTCGGCCTCATTCCCTCCTCCCTTGGCCCGCTAATATATTCCCTCACTCCCACCCATTGACTTGCTCCCCTCCTCTCGTCCTTAAGCTACCATGCAAGACAGTAGATACTATTCCCTCTCTCTCTCTCACGCACACATATCCCCTACCCCACTCCCTTGCCAACCCCCCCCCCCCCCCCCCCCCTTCCTTCACTCTCCTTCTCTCGGCCCACAAGGCGCGGACCTCACCCTCTCTCTCCCTCACACTCTCTCTCTCTCTCTCATGAGCCTGTGAAGGCGCCGAAAAACACTCCCTCTCTCTCCGTTATCCACACACACTCCCTCCCTTACACACCCTCTCTACCCACACACCCTATCCCTCCCTCTCCCTTTCACACTCTCTCCTTCTCTCAGCCGAAGGCGCAGGTCTTAATCCCTCTCTCTCTCTCCTTCTCACGGGCGCTCAGGTCTTAATCTCTCTCTCTCTCTCTCTCTCTCTCTCTCTCTCTCTCTCTCTCTCTCTCTCTCTCTCTCTCTCTCTCTCTCTCTATACACCACACACACCATACGCCCCGCCCTCTCTCCCTATGGCGCTGTGCACGAGTCCTCAACAGAAACTCTGTCTCTCTCTCTCCCTCCCAGGCACTCAGGCCATAGCAGACCGTCTCTCTCTCTCTCCACACACACCATACCCACACACACAATACACACATACACACCGCACACACCCACGCTCTCTCTCTCTGACCCCATCTCCTGCCCCCCCCCCCCATCCGCCTCGCGTAGAAAATATATATATATATATATTGTATATATTAATAATAAGCCCCCCCTTCCCACGCACGTTTACATGCACACACATACATATACATACACACACATCCGCCCTCATGCACCAATACATACACACACACGCATATACGCACCGCATCACAAAAAAAAAGAGAGAAAAACCAAAGGTTTACGACTACGACATCGACGAATAAAGAAGAAGGATCCAAAGCACGCGCCGCCAATAACAAAAAGAGAAAATGCGCCAAAGGCATGCCCCGGCCGACCCCGAAAAGAAGTACGCTCGACATCGACGCACCGGCACCACACCATTCGCCGGCAACACGCAACCACAACGCCATTCCAGTAATTTATAGGTTATTTTCATCATTATCTTCAGTTTTCACCCGAGCCATTGTAAATTCCCATTTTTTTGTAAATATCCTCTCTCTAGGTAATGGTCACAAAGGCCCACCTAGAGATTCCCTTCTTTTAATAACCTCCCAAAACAAAGCAAGGATCAACCACACCGGGCCCACCACTTGCTTTGTCTCCCCGATTAAGCTTTCCCTAACCACACTAGGATTACCATAATCAAGCAGCCAACACCTATAAATTGGCACTGAGAGGTCACTATCGGGGGGGGGGGGGGGGGCAATTCATGAGGATCCAAGCATTTGGTAGAGTGTAGTGGGAAGGATTGACACTATCACCATCAAGGGGAGGGGCTTTGTGTGTTGGGTTTGCCTTGGGAATTGCACCATGCGAAGGGAACCACATCCATCTCTCGACTCCAATAGTCGATGCACACACGTATACACGCTCTTGGTAGTAAGTATTCACAATCATTGAGTCGTCTTAGAGAACGCACCAAGTAGGTTGCACCACCTCCTCTCCCTACCTCTCTACCACCACGGCATGCCATTTTGTAAATATTGCAAAAATAATTCACCCTCACACCCCCGAGGGTTTTCATCATTTGCAAATCTCTCTCTCTCTCTCTCTCTCTCTCTCTCTCTCTCTCTCTCTCTCTGTGTGTGTGTGTGTGTGTGTGTGTGTGTGTGTGTGTGTGTGTGTGTGTGTGTGTGTGTGTGTGTGTGTAAGTTTGCGGTGTTCATATCATCGTGGTTTGCGTCATAGCTGCTAAAAACTAGGTGGTGCCCCCTGTTCACTTTACCGTGGTGGCAGGCTCGAGGCGCGCCATTCGGCCCCCGACGTTTTAGAGGCTGTCGGGGTTCGGGGTCCGCTTTGCGTCCGTCACTGGGAGGGGGCACTAGTAGCTGGCTTGGACAACACTCCACCTTGCCAAGATTTTCTATAAAATCTTACCTAGTGCTCAGTTTTTAGGACCAATAATTGCATCTACTATTGTACGGCTATATGTCAGTATTAAACAGAGTGGTGCAAACTCTCCATCACAATCTCTATAAGATCTTCTTTCTCGTTCGTCGGAGAAGAAAAAGAAGAATACACTCTCTCTCTCTACTTGTTTACTATTCTCTCTCCTCTTTTCATGGTGTACGCGCTCTTTATCGACTTTGTAGCGAAAACCTCTATGTAGCTCTCATCATCGCTTTCTTGCTGAAAATCAACAAACCTGAGAGAGAGAGAGAGAGAGAGAGAGAGAGAGAGAGAGAGAGGGAGATTGGATGCACAATTGGAGGGGTGCAAGGCCGATGATTGACAAAAGTAGCTATTTTGCTTCAAAATTTGTAGTATGTAAATCGGGGTTCAATGATGTTGGATAGTCCTCAATTGAGGTCTGACAGCCATACTTGCTGTTGGAATTAGGGTTGCAAAGAAACGCACACAGCTTGGAGAAGACGAAGGAAGCTCAAGGCACACAATAGAGAGTGTGTTACTTAGTGTGCAATGGAAAGCTTGATAGCCCTAGAGTGATGGGCGTATATACAATGCTCGGGGGAAAACACCTCCTAAAGAGGGAAAAAATGCCACGGCGGTCCTAGTGTGTTCACACACATCACTACCACATGTATATAGTAACAAATCCCCCCTGGAGTGATGCGGTGAACGAGAGCTGGCACATGAGTAAAGGGAAGTGCCATGCCCTGAGGACATGATCAATCCATAAAGGCGAGTAAGCCCAAATCTTTGCGGAAAGCTTCAAGCTTCTCACGAGACAATGCCTTTGTGAAAAGATCTGCAAGGTTGTCCTGTGTTGGCACATAAGCCAAGCTGATCTCTCCTGCTGAGAGCCTCTCCCTGACATAATGGAAATGCACCTCAATGTGCTTTGTGCGAGCATGAAAAACTGGGTTTCTTGCAACTGCCAATGCGCTTTGACTGTTCGTGTAGATAGTGTTGGCAGTGTCCTGTCCAACACCCAAATCAGCCATAAGGCATCTGAGCCATACACACTCAACCGTAGCTGTGAAGACTCCCTTGTACTCAGCCTCACAACTCAAAGTGGCCACAGTAGGTTGCTTCTTGCTCAACCATGATATACATGAACTGCCAAGCATGAAACAAAAACCACTTGTGGACACTCACGTGTCAAAAAAACCAGCCCAATCTGAGTCTGAAAAAGCATGTAACTCTGGCAGCAATGATCCCCCCTTGGGATAAAACAAGCCAAGATGTAAAGTGCCACTAAGGTACCAAAAAATCCTCTTGACAGCCTGCCAATGCTTAGACCTTGGGCTATGCATAAATTTGCTGACCTGTGAGACTGCAATCTGAATATCTGGCCTCGTGTTGCATACATAAATGACCTGTGAGACTACTTTACAATAATGGCAACGCATCTTCTTTTTGCCCTTATCACCAAAAATTGCCAAACGAAGTGCTGCCAGCAGAAGCATTGGGAACAGAAGTTTGGCCACTCATAGCAGAACCATAAGAAGTGGTTGCATTATTGTTACCACCCTTTCTTTGAGAAGCAATAAAAGCCTATTCAACTGCACGTTGTCTAGCTTGCAACAGCAATGTGCATAATGCATCAAACTTGACAACTTCAGTATTTCCTTGGGTCATAAGTCTCCAAGTACTAGCAAAAGTCTCGTATGAATCAAGTAAGGCATCAAGAACAGTCTGCACAAGGGAACTGTCTGAAATGACTTCACCTGCAAAAAATAAGTTGCTCATTGATATCCTTGACACCAGCAAGAAAAGTGTCCATATCATCTTCCTCATGCATAATCTTCAGCTCTTTACGCAGCAAAGCATTTTTAGCCCCATTGCAACTTACATAAAGACCAGCCAAAATATCACAAGCCTGTTTTGCAGAACTTGCTGAACGAATGTGAGGAACAACAGTGCGCTTCACAGACAACACAATCAATGCATGAGCCTGTGCATCCTTTACATCCCAACGAGATTGTTCTGCCGTAGGCAAAACAACTCTAATAGCAGCAATTCTTACAGCAAGACCTGCAACATCCTCAAAATCGCCTGCATCCTAAAAAATAGGACATACACTAATGCCCTGCACAATATTCTAGATGCCCTTTTGACACAAGAACATGTTGCATCATGTAAGCCCACATAGGGTAATCGTCCCCATCTAATCTGTCCTTAGCAACAAACATCTTGAACACATATGTGTTGTTGTCAGCCATGGTAAATGCTGCACCTGATGTGAAAACTTCCCGAAAAGAGGAGAAACAAAGAGGGAACAACATGTGCTATATAGCACAAGCAGTCTACTACTGTAAGGCGCCTGTTATTCAGAAAATGGCACTAACAAAAATTCTTCACAAAATGACAAAATAGCTTGTGCAATACTACCTGTAGTGGAAACGAAGGCTGAAATGAGCCCGAATCAGAAATCTGAGCCGATTGAGCTCTATGAGCGTACCCAAAAAATTTGTCAACCTGTGAACTCTCGCCAAAGCTCACAGAAATAGGAGAAAGTGAGCACGCGTGTGCTGGAGCTGTTGGCGACTAAGCTCGGGAGAACGCACCCTGCTCTGATACCAATTGTTGGAATTAGGGTTGCAGAGAAACGCACACAGCTTGGAGAAGACGAAGGAAGCTCAAGGCACACAATAGAGAGTGTGTTACTTAGTGTGCAATGGAAAGATTGATGGCCCTAGAGTGTGGGCATATATACAATGCTCGGGGGGGGGGGAACCTCCTAAAGAGGGAAAAAATGCCCCGATGGTCCTAGTGTGTTCACACACATCACTACCACATGTATATAGTAACACTCCAACAACATGGAGTTGGCAGCCATCATCGCCATAGTAAAAAATGCATAGTAGTTGGCATACTTGCAACATGATGGAGGGTAGCCATAAGGAACAGGGAGCCCATGGCTTGACATTCCCACCTTGTTTTGTTTCTAATCCACCAGTGCTCGCCCCTATGATCTCTCTCTCTCTCTCTCTCTCTCTCTCTCTCTCTCTCTCTCTCTCTCTCTCTCTCTCTCTCTCTCTCTCTCTCTCTCTCTCTCTCTCTCTCTCTCTCTCTCTCTCTCTCTCTCTCTCTCTCTCTCTCTCCTCCCTCTTGACCCTCTCTCTCTCTCTCTTGACCTCTTGACCTCTTGACCTCTGGAGGAGCTTACTACTATATTGACACAGACATTACATGATGCAACAGCAAAGGCATACCCACACACCCAGCTTGAGCATAGACGCCGTTCTGGGAGCATGCCTCAGAACAGCTGGTATGATGAGGAATGCCGCCATACTAGAGCTAGACTTCAGAGGGAAGTTCTTTTGGGGGACATCACTCACAAACAATCATAGATTGACTTTCGACACCTGGTGCGGTGGAAGAAGAGGGCATTTTTTGCTCGACTAAAGCAGAATCTCCACCAGCTATTCTTGAGTCAGGACTTGTGTGAGGCATGGCGGCTCTTTCATGAGCCCTCTCCCCCCCCCCGCAATTAACTCTACAGAGACTTGGGGTCAGTACGCATCATCTTTGTACACAGTTTCTGGACATACCCCCCTTCTCGATCCCCTGATCCATGCCCACACACATGTGCTTTTTTCACCGTTGAGATGGGCCATTGACAAGATGAGGATTGGGAGAGCATATGATCATGATGACTTGGTGGCTGAACATTTCATTCATGCTAGAGATCTACTAGCAGAGCTTCTAGCAGTCGTTTTTAACCGTGCCATGTGTGAGGGCTTGCCTGATACTTGGAGCCTATTTACGATTGTACCTATCTTCAAATCAGAAGACCCTATGGAGCCAGGGAATTATTGCACTGTCATTATTGGACACAAATTGGCATGGTTGTACGCATCCATTCTTGAGCGGCAACTTAGTAGATGGGCAAAGAGAGAGGGAGTAAGTGCATCGGGGCATGCAGGGTTCAAGAGAGGTTTTTCCACTCTTGACCATATCGCTGAGGGCCATCATCGAGGAGCGCAGATCCCTTGGGCGACGGATCTATTGTAGCTTTGTGGACTTCCACAAAGCATTTGACACAGTACCCAGAGCTAGATTGATGCGCACATTATAGGAGATGGGAGTACCCATAGAGCTCATTTCTATTTGGTATGTATGTGGGTGAGGTTTTTGACTACCTTGAGAGAGATGGGGATAGAGGTGCACCGGTGGCAGGGACATGGATTCCGCTATTGTTATATGCTGATGATATTGTGTTGATCTCCGACTCTCCAAAGGGGATGCAACATCACTTGGATGCTTTGCATAGTTTTGCCCATGAAAGTGGTTTGTCTGTCAACCTTGGTAAAACCAAGGCCATGGTAATTAATACCATCCCATAGTGGATCAAGAGGTCATCGCCCACATTCACATACCGCCAGGAGACCATGGAGTATACATATGCTTACACTTACCTTGGAGTGGTTTTTAGTGGACCAACAATTTCATTGAGGAGAGCACTAGAGACTAGATTGACCAGAGCCCATTCGGCATTGGGTAGATTGGAGAGGATGTGTTCACAGGTTCAAGTTCAGGAGCCTCAGAGACTTTTTGGATCATCATGGGAGGACAAGTCGCACTGATGGGTTGCGAGACATGGAAACGCCCCTGGTCTCCATGATCTCGTGGCTCATTAGAGCCAAAGGTTCAGTACCACGTGCCATTATCTGAGCAGATCTAGCTGCCCCCCTACTAGTGGTTGAGGCGCTTACCACATATGTTTCCTTCACATCACATGTGGGAACTTCCCAGAGACAGATACGACCTCCTTGCACTGGAGTCCTCTTGACAGTTAGCCATGCAAAGAGATATAGCATGCTGGTATGGGGAGATAACATCATGGTTCGAGGCGCATGGGTTCAGTATAGACAGACTACCACCCTTCCAGTACATGCACCCTCCCTGACTCTTACATAGTCCAAGATCACTAGGCTCATCCGTCGGGACCTGACTCAGCAAGACACTAGGAGGACATGAATACAGCTAGCAAGGTGTTGGGCACAAAGATGGCTTTCTACAGAGAGCATCTTCTCGAGCTTATGATGTACGGTTTTGTAATGAGGCCCAGATACATGGACACCCACTTGTCTCATGGGATGCGGTGTGCTATTGGCCAGATATGCACATCTTCACACCAGTTACGGATCGAGACTGGGAGATACCACGGAGTACCAGCAGAGGCTAGGACATGCCCCTTGTGTGACATGGAGCCTGAGATAAAGTACACTACACATGCCACTGCCTCGTCTACTACAAGATACGAGGCCGTTTCCACTCCTTGCTCTTAGAGAGGGATTTAGACCACTCTCCACAGTCATGAGGTATGAGGAGCCTCGGTTTGTTTCTGCGCGAGCTGCCTAGACACAAAGAGAGCCTGATGAGAGGAGAGGCCACCCAATCTCACATACACATCACAGACTTCTTTAGGGCAGACACTGGACACACACAGGAGCTACTACCACACCAGATATTGTCGCCTCACACGAGAGGCACACTGATCGATCGAGCAACTGAGTTGGGGAGATCCAGATGCCCACGACTATGGAGGACTACACAGCATTGACAGAGACTACATCAGAGGATTCGGATCACTTTAGCCCAACATGCACGACGCCCAGTCAGACTGCTGACCATGGAGGAGATTGATGAGATCCGCCAGCGACCAATGCTGGATCTCTTGTGACTTGTGATTTAGCTATCCAGCTAGCTGCTTAGTTCACATTACCAGCTTAGGATTTCATAGTATTTCATTTTCATTTTGTTACTTTCACTTTGTATCAGATCCACCACATTGTAACAATCTGGTCTCATAGATCATTTTGGCCTTTTGAATATAACAATTCATTCTCTCTCTCTCTCTCTCTCTCTCTCTCTCTCTCTCTCTCTCATAACAGGTCTTGAGTTCAACTCCTCATCGGTTAGATATTTAAGGTCTCTTGGGATAGTTTCCTACGACGTTAAAACTCTCTTCTTCTTCTTCTTCTTCTTCTTCTTTTTTCTCTCTCTCTCTCTCTCTCTCTCTCTCTCTCTCTCTCTCTCTCTCTCTCTCTCTCTCTCTCTTGGATGCAATCAAAGACAAGGAAGTTTACTTGGAATGTTCACACACATACAAAGCACTTGTTCAAAAGAAGAGGAGAAGGTGGGAAGTCGAAAAACAACTTCTTTTAGCACAAGAGAAAGCACATGCATGTGGCAAGTTTTGGCAAAATCTAAAAGGCAAGCGCGTTGAGAGCTTTGGTGACTTGACTCTTGAGGATATGTATATGCATTGTAAGAACCTCTATGAGCAACCCAATGTTGATAAGATGGAGGGTTGTAGCTCCCTTCCATTTATGTCTCCCTTCTTTACCATTGAAGATGTATGCCGCGCGCTTGAGAAACTTGCTACTCGCAAGGCAGGTGACCTTCAAGGTGTCAAGGCTGAAATGATTAAATGGACAAGCAAGAAAACCCGATATTGGATATGCGATATGTTTAACCTTGCACTTCAGTATGGCATGCCTCATGATTGGAGTGCAAATTGGATCAAACCTTTGCACAAAGGAGGAGATGTAAACAATGTGAACAACTATCGCACTATAATGGTTGGTTCTTTGATGGCAAAGAAGATGAAGATAAGTGAATGGGCTGAAAAGAATGGCAAACGTGCGCTTGGCCAAGCAGGTTTTCAAAAGCATCATAGCACTATTGATCACCTTGTCACTCTTCGAGTTCTTATGGAAGCGTCTCGATTGAAAGGAAAAAAGTTGTATTGTTGCTTTGTGGATTTCAAGAAATCTTTTGACATGGTACCGCGAGGAAATCTTTGGAGACGTATACAAAGCCTTCAAGTGCCGAGAGAATTTATGCATGCAGTCTTTCGCATCTACCAAAAAGTGATATGTCGATTACGTATGGGAGATGGAATTTCAGAATTTTTTGCAAGCACTATTGGTGTCAAACAAGGATGCCCACTTTCCCCAACCCTCTTTGGGCTACTCATTGATGAATTGGAATACATGGTTCTTGATTTTATGCAGCAAGAAGGCATAGAAGAGGTTAAGATTGGAAATGCGGTGATCATGCTTTTGCATTATGCCGATGATGTAGTGCTCTTGGCACATACCTTAGAAGATGCACAAAAGCTTATGAGTGTCTTGGAACGCTTTTGCCTACATAGCGGGCTGATCGTGAATGGATCCAAAACCAAGGTTATGCTTGTAAAGACCCTCAATGACGAAAATCCATGCATTGTATACAACAATGAGAAACTTGAAGTGGTAGATCACTTCAAGTACCTTGGCCTTGAGGTTCCATCCAATCATAAATGGAAGGATTGTGCAATGCGTCGCTTGGAAGCTGGAAAGAGGGCTTATTATGCATTTGAGAACATGTGCAATGCAGGAGAGATCAAGTGTTGGGCTCTCAAAAAGTACCTCTTTGACACATTGGTGACACCGGTGCTTCTTTATGGAGTGGAGGTGTGGGGTGGAAGCATCGGGAAGTCTACTTGGAAAGAGTTTGAGAATGTCCAAAAGCGTTTTCTCACCAACTTTCTCCAAGTCAAGACACAAACACCCTACATGCTCTTACTTCTTGAGTCCGGATCGCTTCCCATTGAGGTCTTGGGCATGGAAAGGGTTGTGGAGTACATGCGTAAGACACAACGTAGCCCTTTGCATCGACTTCCTAGAATCGCATATGAAGCAAGTCAAAAGGTTCAAAAGACATGCAAGAGCAAAATACTAAGTTCGGGGTGGATGCTTGATATCAAGAAATGGTTTGGAAGATGGGATGCATGTCACTTGGTCAAGGATGCGTCGATCGACTCCCAAGTTAATGAGGCCTTCTTACAACGCCAATGTATCATGGCTTGGGAGAAATCTGGAGGTTCTTGCTTCAGCCATTACACCACACACGTTGCCCCAAACTACAAATCTCTCTTCTTCTCAGAACGAGGTAACCGAACCCATTCCTACATCCTTGAGCCCATCCCGTTGAGTGCGATCCGCACCATTGCCTCCATTCGTCTTAGCTCCCATTCTCTACGCTGCGAGACAGGACGTTGGGGCACTGGCGAGGAGTGTCAGACTTTGCCCCTTATGCCCTCGTCAAGTGCGAGAGAGTGAGTACCACACACTACTTGAGTGCTCAGCTTTTGACCACATTAGGTCCTCTTTTCCCCATATATTCAGCCATGAGCTCTCCCTACATACCTTCCTCTCCCAACCACGATGTGGACTCTCTATTGCGACGCTCATTTCAGCCATTTTTGAGCATCGAGAGTCACTTATGAACTCCACTCACACCACGTGACATGTTCATTTGGTCCCATAGGTCATATTTGACCTCCCAGGACGATAATAGAACTATCTATCTATCTATCTCTCTCTCTCTCTCTCTCTCTCTCTCTCTCTCTCTCTCTCTCTCTCTCTCTCTCTCTCTCTCTCTCTCTCTCTCTCTCTCTCTCTCTCTCTCTCTCTCTCTCGGGTTATACAAATTGGCGAGCGAGTATTTCTGAGCAATGAAATAATTGAGCAAGTCCCTTTAGACATTCTTTATTACTTAGAAAATTGCAGAAGTACAAGAAGGTTTTCCATTGTTGCAAACTAACCCCACAACCAAACTCAAATCCCATGATGACTAATCCCACGGAACCGAACTTGGAGCCAATTTCAATCATGGAACAAATAAATGCCTCCGACTTGTCACAAGTGTCGACGAAACCATTCCACATCGGTACTTACAACAAGCCAAGGGCACCTAGCATATGCTATTCTAGCACTTTCCACCTCTATTATCCATTTGGAATACATTTCCATCCATAGTCTTCGGGATTCTTTGAAGCGCACTTTTTCAACCTATCAAACATGACTCCGAAGTGCATACATTGTAATGTTCTGCAGTGGTTTGTACCATTACTGTAGGCCTCTAACATTCACTCTCCTATAGGTAGCCATTTATCGAAGTGTAAAATGGTGTCTTATAGTAAAAAGTGATCAATCCCAACCAAGGGCCTAAGCAATGATAGAAAAAACCAAGGGTTCAGTGTATTTTAAGCAGTCTCAGGAGCCTACGATCTGGATCGCGCCTTTGAGCTCTATGTCCAGCGTGAAGCTGAAAGTGTCGACATCTCTCACCAAAATGAAGGCTTGTTGTTAAAGACCACAGGACCATCCCTCTCTCTCTCTCTCTCTCTTTTTGTGACCAAACCTTAAGTAATCTACCATGACCAAAATACAATAGTCTACAAGACATCTAGCACAACGAAGTTGCTTGCTACAAAAAACTCTATATCAGAAACCTCCTAAATTTTCCAACCAACAGAAGCAGTATCTAGAACATGTTGAAATTACTTCCAAGCATGGCCAGCTCCAAAGACTAGTTTTGTATCATAAAGCCTCTTCAAAACCAGCCCAGAAAGCATTTCCCCACCTCATGACAAATGAAGTCAGAGAAGATTGCAGGTATTCACACACTCTAGAATATCCATCTTCTTCTTGCTGCATCTCAAAAGCAAGAGGATCATCCACAGATATACGGCACCTACCTTGTTACCTCTTGAAACAGCTCTATGTCTGCTCGAATGTTGCCATAAATTTCCTCCAATGAATCCAAACGAAAAAGCTTGCTGCCTGGCAGAGAACCGACACATGGTAGCTTACAAAGTCCACAATGTGTTCATGACAACTTTATGATGGCCTTCACCACTATGTTGAACAACACCCAACTTTCTTAGGTGTCGTCGACTCATTACTTGTATAACTAATCGTTTGCCCTTGGCTTGGTACAGCAGCAAGGTCTTCGCCTATGTCAAGCGCCTTTTTGCTAACCACCCTCTGTAAATCTGCATAAGGACTTGCGTGAATGCATTTTCAACGTTTGTTGCTTCCAAGGCAGAGGTCTCCGTAAAGAATAAACACTCACTATCTGCAAAAGATTGGCTGTCCTCTGTTGAAACTGTCCTCAAGTGTCGCTGATCGGATTTGTTTCCCACAAGCATTGTCACACCATTTGAGTCTGTGTGCTCCCTGAGTTCTCAAAAGTCATATGTCTAGCTATGTCGTACACGAGCAAAGAACCCACTGCACCCCAGTAATATGCATTGGTGATTGCTCGGTATCTTTCTTGGCTGGCAGTATCCCAGATCTGTGCTTTGATGGTCTTGCCATCGACATTGATTGTGCGGGTAGCAAACTCGACGCCGATGGTGGATCTGGACTCTAGGGCGAACTCATTGTGAGAGAAGCGCAATAGCAGGTTGGACTTGCCTACACCAGAGTCACTCGTTAGAACCACCTTGAAGAGGTAATCATATATAGTCGTCATCAGGTCTGTAGGCCATCGCCACACTCAAAGTGGGAGTCTGCTAGGACCTGAGAAGAAGCCATTCTCTCTCTCTCTCTCTCTCTCTCTCTCTCTCTCTCTCTCTCTCTCTCTCTCTCTCCCCCCCCCCCCCCCCCCCCCAACTGGCTGAAGGCGAGTAGATGTGTAGTGGGGAGGGAGGCAAAGCATCCTGAGAAGGGCGGAAGGATCATAGGGGCTCTCCCCGCACACGCTTTTCTGGCTTCAAAGTAGAGGTTTTCTTCCGTGACTACAACCGCAGTGACTGGAGGAGGTGATCTCGGCCGCCAGCTGCAAGGGACCGCACACTCCAGTAGCTCCTTAGTCTGCTGCTGCAACCATTCCGCGCCGGCGCGGACT
This sequence comes from Adiantum capillus-veneris, assembly GCF_014529385.1. Lineage (NCBI taxonomy): Eukaryota > Viridiplantae > Streptophyta > Polypodiopsida > Polypodiales > Pteridaceae > Adiantum > Adiantum capillus-veneris. The sequence goes on from NC_140949.1 coordinate 120,974,653, forward strand.
GGTTGCAGTAACAAACCAGTGAAAGGGAAAATTACCAAAATACCCCTTTAAGTTGCCCTCAAATTTCAAAAGTTTCCAAAGTACCCTCGATCTTTTGTCCTAAATTCTCAAAATGTCCTTTAAATTTTTCAAAATTCCCTAAATACGTCCAGTTATATTTCTTCAAAGATTTTTTTTTTTTTGAAGCTTTTCACAAGAACACTGATTGTCTATCAATACAAGATGCTAAAATTAGAATTTGAGTTGGTTATGTAGGCTCTGGAGACGAATTGCTCCATTATTTTATTCGTCTCCATTATTTTTTGAGCATAATTGCCCTTTTGTGAGCTAATTTGTGACAAATTCCATGCTAAGCACTCAAAAACGGATCTCAATTTTCAAAAAGGAATAAAGATTAAAAAATCTTGAAGAATCCAACCAAAATAGATACAAGGCTATTTTGAGAATTTCCAAAATATGAGGGGTATTTTGAGGATTTCCGCAAATTAGAGGGGTACTTCGATAATTTTCCCTTGAAAAAAATAGGATTTGTCAAAATGAGTTGGATTCCAAGCTTTTGTGAATGATTTATTTTTTGTTGTCGTTTTTCTCACTCGCACCTACAATTGCTACGTTTTGCCCATTTGCTGCTTCCTGCCCATAGGATCACGACCACACAATCTGGCTCTTGATAAATATCAGACTCTCAAGGATATGGAATCCTTGAGAGCCAGCCATGTAGCCGCAGGAACAACCTACTTAGTAGATTAACCAGTCAATAGTTCGTTCCACCAAACATGTTTGAACAGAGGCTACAAATGAGCACGAACTTTGTTTAACACAGCTCGGGATCCAAACTAGGACGGGCTACAAATGAGCATGAACTTTGTTCAACACAAGTCAAGATTCGAACCAACACTCTCGATTCATTCAAACATGGTATAACCCATAGCGCTAATGACGTTTGATATTTATCCTAAGTCACATACGATAGTACTGTGAAAGATTGGAGGGACAATGGATTGTAGCCATAAACGTCGGCTTGTAGAAGAAACAGTTCTATTGTACCTATGTTCTTGTGATGGTTTCTCTTGTTTACCTATTGCTGCAAAAGATCTGGCAGGCTTTGGAAGTTGTAAATCACCATTCTCTGAGCTAGGACTAAAAGATTCTTTCAATCTTGCATGGATATCCTAGGATTAGATGACTCTCTAGTTGTGCCATGGCCTTGGGTGTTTTTAACAGTGAGAGCACTCACAATATAGAAGTTTTAAGGAATTGTTGCTTCATGAATTTATCTTTGCATCCAACAGGAAAATGCAATTGAGACTTGGGCCTTTCCTGTGTAGAAGAACTTGCATTTGGCTTTGGTCAGCTCTGGTCGTATCGTTTTTGTCTACTGATCTCACAATAGACTCGTTAGGCAAGAAATTGTCTCAAGGAAAGTGGTTCCAAAAGCAAAGTGATGAGATAAAGCAACAATTTGTAGGTCCTACAAGGCACCTCCTCAACCTTTATTTTATCCTTAAATTTGCAATTAGGAGGGTTCAGAGAATTAAGAGGCAGCTTAGAAGCCAATGCTCCATAAGATGCCAACAAACTTAGGTGAGACAAGAAGTTTTGACTTGAACTTTTGGTGATTGGTAAAATGGAACTTGCCAAACTTTTTACAACTTATTTTTTAGAGGAGGTATGCCACATGGAATTGAATTGTAAATGTTTCAAGTATAAAGTAATTGCTTGTGCCTGGGGAAAATCTCATTTTTTGTCGATTGAGTGTTAGATTTGTGTAGTGAAAGTAATGTGCATGACATATTTTTTTTCTTTCACCATTGTTGACATTATTTTTTTCTTTCAGCATTTTTGAGAGGAGGTATGCCACATGGAATTGATTTGTATATGTTTCAAGTATGAAGAGATTGCTTGTGCCTCGGGTATTCAATTTTCGTATTGGTTCTAAAATCTCATTTTTTGTCGATTGAGTGTTAATTTGTGTAGTGAAAGTAATGTGCATGACATTTTTTTTCACCATTGTTGCTGTTGTATCAATTTGCTCGAATTTGTCTTCGCTCGTTTTTTTTTGCTCGGTGATTAGAAACCCCCCCCCCCTCTCTCTCTCTCTCTCTCTCTCTCTCTCTCTGTGGTTTCGCCAAGGTTCTACTGTCACAACTCCTCGCTGGGCGTAGGGCAGCGCCTTGTGGAGGGTTTACGTTCTAGCTTCTACCCTCCTCACGCCAACACTAACTCTACAACTTGTCAGTGTCGGCCCTGTTCGAAGTTGCCACCGACCTACTACTCCCTCAGCCTCTGCCTAACTCAGCCGTCCTCGGCACCCTTGCGACTCTGCCAGTCCGTCGAGTAGTACACAGGCCCGCAACAGGCAGCAGCAGAGCAGGTCACGAACATCAGCA